>NC_092629.1:35353464-35375964 GCF_039555335.1 Amphiura filiformis
AAAAAAAAAAATCTGTGAGGACCCCATAGACACTGGGTAAAAACAATGCATGTGTGCAAGTGGCGTCACTGTCCTACAGAAACTGTGGAAGAAGATGCATTTTAAAGGTATTTCGTTTTATACCGGAAGTGACCCCTTAATGAGATTTGACCCCAAATAAAAAATACCACATATACATTGGGTGACTGCAGATCACGTGTGAACATACCGTTACTGTCCCATGTTTTACTTAGCAAATAAATTTTTTTTTAAATATTTCGTTTTTTACCGGAAGTGACCCCTTAATGACCTTTGATCCCAAATCTGTGTACACCCCATAGACACTGGGTAATAACAATCCATCTGTGCAAGTGGCATCTCTGTCCCACATAATTTGTGGAAGAAGATGCATTTTAAAGGTATTTATTTTTATACCGGAAGTGACCCCTTAATGAGCTTTGACCCCAAGTAAAAAAAATACCACATATACATCGGGTGACTGCAGATCATATGTGAACATACCGTTACTGTGCTATGTTTTACTTAGCTAATAAAATTTTTGAAGGTTTTTCGTTTTATACCGAAGTGACCCTTAATGACCTTTGACCCCAAATCTGTGTACACCACATAGACACTGGGTAATAACAATGCATGTGTGCAAGTGGGGTCGCTGTCCTACGTAAGTTGTGGGAGAAGATGCATTTTTAGTTGAAATCACGTTTTTGACCCCTGTGACCACTGTGTGACCTTTGACCCCACGAGTTTCATGTGACATGTAGGGGCACGGTCAATGATCATTGTGACCAAGTTAGGTCAAAATCGATGTAAGCATGTGAGTGCTAGAGCAAATGTAATGGTTGACAGAAGAAGAAGAAGAAAGAAAGAACCTGTAAGAAAAAAGACACAGCCGTGACTAACGTCACGGCTGTGTAAAGAACTAGACTTAGCTGTGGACTAAGACCACGAACACAGCCGTGTTGTGACCTCTTAATGACCTTTGGCCCCGAAATATATGAAAACCCCATAGGCATTGGCTAATGTCAATGTATGCGTGCACGTGGCATTATTTTGCCATGTTATTTGTGACAGAAGGGCATTTTGAAAGTTTTTCGTCTCAGACCGGAAGTGGCCCTTAATGACCTTTGACCCCAAATCTGTGTACACCCCATAAACACTGGGTAATAACAATGCATGTGTGTAAGTGGCATCACTGTCCTGAGTAATTTGTGGGAGAAGATGCATTTTAAAGGTATTTCGTTTTATACCGAAATGACCCTTAATGACCTTTGACCCCAAATAAAAAAATGTCATATATACATTGGTTAAACACAATTCATGTGTGAACATACCATTACTCTCCTATGTTTTTCTTAGCTAATAAATTTTTTGAAGATATTTCAATTTATACCGGAAGTGGCCCCTTAATGACCTTTGACCCCAAATCTGTGTACACCCCATAGACACTGGGTAATAACAATGCATGTATGCAAGTGGCATCTCTGTCCCACATAATTTGTGGAAGAAGATGCATTCTAAAGGTATTTCTTTTTATACCGGAAGTGACCCCTTAATGAGCTTTGACCCCAATTAAAAAAAATACCACATATACATTGGGTAACTGCAGATCATATATGAACATACCGTTACTGCGCTATGTTTTACTTAGCTAATAAAAATTTGTGAAGGTTTTTCGTTTTATACCGGAAGTGACCCCTTAATGACCTTTGACCCCAAATCTGTGTACACCATATAGACACTGGTTAATAACAATGCATGTGTGCAAGTGGTGTCACTGTCGTACGTAATCTGTAGGAGAAGATGCATTTTAGTTGGAATCACGTTTTTGACCCCTATGACCCCTGCGTGACCTTTGACCCCACAAGTTTCATGTGACGTGTAGGGGCACGGTCAATGATCACTGTGACCAAGTTAGGTCAAAATCGATGTAAGCATGTGAGTGCTAGAGCAAATGTAATGGTTGACAGAAAGAAGAAAGAAAGAAGAAGAAGAACCTGTAAGAAAAAAGACACAGCCGTGACTAACGTCACGGCTGTGTAAAGAAAGAAAGAACTAGACTTAGCTGTGGTCTAAGACCACGAACACAGCCGTGTTGTGACCCCTTAATGACCTTTGACCCCAAAATATATGAAAGCCCAATAGACATTGGCTAATGTCAATGCACATTTACACATGGCATCACTATGCCATGTTATTTCTGGCAGAAGGGGCATATTGAAGGTTTTTCGTCTCAGACCGGATGTGACCCCTTGATGACCTTTGACCCAAAATAAAAAAATACCACATATACACTGGGTAACCACAATTCATATATGAACATACCGTTACTGTCCTTTGTTTTTCTTAGCTAATAAAATTTTTGAAGGTATTTCGTTTTATACCGGAAGTGACCCCTTAATGACCTTTGACCCCAAATATGTGTACACCCCATAGGCACTGGGTAATAACAATGCATGTGTGCAAGTGGCGTCACTGTCCTACAGAATCTGTGGAAGAAGATGCATTTTAAAGGTATTTCGTTTTATACCGGAAGTGACCTCTTAATGAGATTTGACCCCAAATAAAAAAATACCACATATACATTGGGTGACTGCAGATCATGTGTGAACATACCGTTACTGTCCCTTGTTTTACTTAGATAATAACATTTTTTGAAGGTATTTCGTTTTATACCGGAAGTGACCCCTTAATGACCTTTGACCCCAAATCTGTGTACACCCCATAGACACTGGGTAATAACAATGCATGTGTGCAAGTGGCGTCTCTGTCCCACATAATTTGTGGAAGAAGATGCATTTTAAAGGTATTTCTGTTTATACCGGAAGTGACCCCTTAATGAGCTTTGACCCCAAATAAAAAAAATACCACATATACATTGGGTGACTGCAGATCATATGTGAACATACCGTTACTGTGCTATGTTTTACTTAGCTAATAAAAATTTTTGAAGGTTTTTCGTTTTATACCGGAAGTGACCCCTTAATGACCTTTGACCCCAAATCTGTGTACACCACATAGACACTGAGTAATAACAATGCATGTGTGCAAGTGGGGTCACTGTCCAACGTAAGTTGTGGGAGAAGATGCATTTTAGTTGAAATCACGTTTTTGACCCCAGACCCCTGCATGACCTTTGACCCCACAAGTTTCATGTGACATGTAGGGGCACGGTCAATGATCATTGTGACCATGTTAGGTCAAAATCGATGTAAGCATGTGAGTGCTAGAGCAAATGTAATGGTTGACAGAAGAAAGAAGAAGAACTAGACTTAGCTGTGGTCTAAGACCACGAACACAGCCGTGTTGTTACCCCTTAATGACCTTTGACCCCAAAATATATGAAAACGCCCATAGACGTTGTCTAATGTCAACGCATGTGTGCACGTGGCATCACTTTGCCATGTTACTTGTGGCAGAAGGGGCATTTTGAAGGTTTTTCGTCTCAGACCGGAAGTGACCCCTTAATGACATTTGACCCCAAATGAAAAAATAACACATATGAATTGGGTAACCACAATTAATGTGTAAACATACTGTTACTGTCCTATGTTTTTCTTAGCAAATAAAAATTTTTGAAAGTTTTTCGTTTTATACCGGAAGTGACCCCTTAATGACCTTTGACCCCAAATCTGTGTACACCCCCTAGACACTGGGTAATAACAATGCATGTGTACAAGTAGCGTCACTGTCCTACAGAATCTGTGGAAGAAGATGCATTTTAAAGGTATTTCGTTTTATACCGGAAGTGACCCTTAATGGGATTTGACCTCAAATAAAAAAAATACCACATATACATTGGGTGACTGCAGATCATGTGTGAACATACCGTTACTGTCCCATGTTTTACTTAGCTAATAAAATTTTTGAATGTATTTCGTTTTATACCGGAAGTGACCCCTTAATGACCTTTGACCCCAAATCTGTGTACACCCCATATACACTGGGTAATAACAATGCATGTGTGCAAATGGCGTCTCTGTCCCACATAATTTGTGGAAGAAGATGCATTTTAAAGGTATTTCTTTTTATACCGGAAGTGACCCCTTAATGAGCTTTGACCCCAAATAAAAAAAAATACCACATATACATTGGGTGACTGCAGATCATATGTGAACATACCGTTACTGTGCTATGTTTTACTTAGCTAATAAAAATTTGTGAAGGTTTTTCGTTTTATACCGGAAGTGACCCTTAATGACCTTTGACCCCAAATCTGTGTACACCACATAGACACTGGGTAATAACAATGCATGTGTGCAAGTGGGGCCGCTGTCCTACGTAAGCTGTGGGAGAAGATGCATTTTAGTTAGAATCACGTTTTGACCCCTTATGACCTCTGTGTGACCTTTGACCCCACGAGTTTCATGTGACATGTAGGGGCACGGTCAATGATCATTGTGACCAAGTTAGGTCAAAATCGATGTAAGCATGTGAGTGCTAGAGCAAATGTAATGGTTGACAGAAGAAAGAAGAAGAAGAAGAAGAAGAAATTAGCTGTGGTCTAAGACCACGAACACAGCCGTGTTGTGACCCCTTACTGACCTTTGACAACAAAATATATGAAAACCCCATAGGCATTGGCTAATGTCAATGTATGCGTGCACGTGGCATTACTTTGCCATGTTATTTGTGGCAGAAGGGACATTTTGAATGTTTTTCGTCTCAGACCGGAAGTGACCCTTTAATGACCTTTGACCCCAAATCTGTGTACACCCCATGGACACTGGGTAATAACAATGCATGTGTGTAAGTGGCATCACTGTCCTGCGTAATTTGTGGGAGAAGATGCATTTTCAAGGTATTTCGTTTTATACCGGAAATGACCCCTTAATGACCTTTGACCCCAAATAAAAAATACAATATATACATTGGTTAAAAACAATTCATGTGTGAACATACCATCACTGTCCTATGTTTTTCTTAGCTAATAAAATTTTTGAAGATATTTCGATTTATACCGGAAGTGGCCCCTTAATGACCTTTGACCCCAAATCTGTGTACACCCCATAGACACTGGGTAATGACAATGCACGTGTGCAAGTGGTGTCACTGTCCTACGTAATTTGTGGGAGAAGATGCATTTTAAAGGTATTTCGTTTTATTCCGAAGTGACCCTTAATGACCTTTGACCCCAAACAAAAAAATACAACATATACATTGGGTAACTGCAACTCATATGTGAACATACCGTTACTGTCCTATGTTTTCATTAGCTAATAAAATAATTTGAAAGTATTTCGTTTTAGACCGGATGTGACCCTTTAATGACCTTTGACCCCAAATCTGTGTACACCATATAGACACTGGATAATAACAATGGATGTGTGCAAGTGGCGTCACTGTCCTACGTAATTTGTAGGAGAAGATGTATTTTGAGTTGAAATCACGTTTTTGACCCCTATGACCCCTGCGTGACATTTGACCCCACAAGTTTCATGTGACATGTAGGGGCACAGTCAATGATCATTGTGACCAAGTTAGGTCAAAATCGATGTAAGCATGTGAGTGCTAGAGCAAATGTAATGGTTGACAGAAAGAAGAAAGAAGAAGAAGAACCTGTAAGAAAAAAGACACAGCCGTGACTAACGTCACGGCTGTGTAAGAAAGAAAGAAAGAAAGAACCTGTAAGAAAAAAGACACAGCCGTGACTAACGTCACGGCTGTGTAAGAAGAAGAAGAAGAAGAAAGAACCTGTAAGAAAAAAGACACAGCCGTGACTAACGTCACGGCTGTGTAAACATACATACATACATACATAAACAACATTTAATAGGGCGCCTTTCCAACTTGATCAAAGCGCCGTAAAAACAAAGCCTTAACAAAAACAGAGTCAATACTAGACTTAGCTGTGGTCTAAGACCACGAACACAGCCGTGTTGTGACCCCTTACTGACCTTTGACAACAAAATATATGAAAACCCCATAGGCATTGGCTAATGTCAATGTATGCGTGCACGTGGCATTACTTTGCCATGTTATTTGTGGCAGAAGGGACATTTTGAATGTTTTTCGTCTCAGACCGGAAGTGACCCTTTAATGACCTTTGACCCCAAGTCTGTGTACACCCCATGGACACTGGGTAATAACAATGCATGTGTGTAAGTGGCATCACTGTCCTGCGTAATTTGTGGGAGAAGATGCATTTTCAAGGTATTTCGTTTTATACCGGAAATGACCCCTTAATGACCTTTGACCCCAAATAAAAAATACAATATATACATTGGTTAAAAACAATTCATGTGTGAACATACCATCACTGTCCTATGTTTTTCTTAGCTAATAAAATTTTTTGAAGATATTTCGATTTATACCGGAAGTGGCCCCTTAATGACCTTTGACCCCAAATCTGTGTACACCACATTGACACTGGGTAATAACAATGCACGTGTGCAAGTGGTGTCACTGTCCTACGTAATTTGTGGGAGAAGATGCATTTTAAAGGTATTTCGTTTTATTCCGGAAGTGACCCCTTAATGACCTTTGACCCCAAACAAAAAAATACAACATATACATTGGGTAACTGCAACTCATATGTGAACATACCGTTACTGTCCTATGTTTTCATTAGCTAATAAAATAATTTGAAAGTATTTCGTTTTAGACCGGATGTGACCCTTTAATGACCTTTGACCCCAAATCTGTGTACACCATATAGACACTGGATAATAACAATGGATGTGTGCAAGTGGCGTCACTGTCCTACGTAATTTGTAGGAGAAGATGTATTTTGAGTTGAAATCACGTTTTTGACCCCTATGACCCCTGCGTGACCTTTGACCCCACAAGTTTCATGTGACATGTAGGGCACGGTCAATGATCATTGTGACCAAGTTAGGTCAAAATCGATGTAAGCATGTGAGTGCTAGAGCAAATGTAATGGTTGACAGAAAGAAGAAAGAAAGAAGAAAGAAGAAGAACTAGACTTAGCTGTGGTCTAAGACCACGAACACAGCCGTGTTGTTACCCCTTAATGACCTTTGACCCCAAAATATATGAAAACCCCATAGAGTTTGGCTAATGTCAATGTATGTGTGCACGTGGCATCACTTTGCCATGTTATTTGTGGCAGAAGGGGCATTTTGAAGGTTTTTCGTCTCAGACCGGAAGTGACCCCTTAATGACATTTGACCCCAAATAAAAAAATACCACATATGAATTGGGTAACCACAATTCATGTTTGAACATACCGTTACTGTCCTATGTTTTTCTTAGCAAATAAAAAATGTTTGAAGGTTTTTCGTTTTATACCGGAGGTGACCCCTTAATGACCTTTGACCCCAAATCTGTGTACACCCCATAGACACTGGGTAATAACAATGCATGTGTGCAAGTGGCGTCACTGTCCTACAGAATCTGTGGAAGAAGATGCATTTTAAAGGTATTTCGTTTATACCGGAAGTGACCCCTTAATGAGATTTGACCCCAAATAAAAAAATACCACATATACATTGGGTGACTGCAGATCACGTGTGAACATACCGTTACTGTTCCATGTTTTGCTTAGCTTATAAAAAAAATTTCGTTTTTTACCGGAAGTGACCCCTTAATGACCTTTGACCCCAAATCTGTGTACACCCCATAGACACTGGGTAATAACAATACATATGTGCAAGTGGCGTCTCTGTCTCACATAATTTGTGGAAGAAGATGCATTTGAAAGGTATTTCTTTTTATACCGGAAGTGACCCCTTAATGAGCTTTGACCCTAAGTAAAAAAAATACCACATATACATTAAGTGACTACAGATCATATGTGAACATACTGTTACTGTCCAATGTTTTTTTAGCTAATAAAAAATTTGAAGGTATTCCGTTTTATACCGGAAGTGACCCCTTAATGACATTTGACCCCAAATCTGTGTACACCTTATAGACACTGGGTAATTACAATGCATGTGTGCAAGTGGCCTCACTGTCCTACGTAATTTGTAGGAGAAGATGCATTTTTGAGCTGAAATCACTTTTTTGACCTCTATGACCCCTGCGTGACCTTTGACCCCACGAGTTTCATGTGACATGTAGGGGCACGGTCAATGATCATTGTGACCGAGTTAGGTCAAAATCGATGTAAGCATGTGAGTGCTAGAGCAAATGTAATGGTTGACAGAAGAAAGAAAGAAGAACCTGTAAGAAAAAAGACACAGCCGTGACTAACGTCACGGCTGTGTAACTAGTGGCAAATGGTGGTCATAGACCACAAACCTAGCTGGGGCATGTTGGTGTTGTGGAGGCATCTGACCCCTACAAAATGTTCCAAAAATGCTCCCCTGGTCATGGGGTTTGTTTTCACCGAGTTTGAGTCCCGTACTCCTAACAGATTAAATTCAATTCTAAGATTTGACCCCAGATGACCTTTGACCTGACCTATGCATGATGTCCATAATGTTCCCCTGGTCTTGAGGTTTGTTGTCACCATGTTTGAGCCCCACCTCTTACAGATATCCAGAAAATGAAATTCTACGATTTGACCCCAGATGACCTTTGACATGACCCTTGCACGGTGTTCCAAAATGTTCACCAGGTCAGTAAGTTTGTTGTTGTGGAGTTTGAGCCCCGTACCCCTAACAGATGTCCAGAAAATGCATTTAGAAAATTTGACCTCTACATGACCTTTGACCTGACCCCTGCAAAATGTTCCCCTGGTCATGAGATTTGTTGTCACTGAGTTTTAGCCCCATACCCCTTGCAGATATCCAGAAAATGAAGTTATAAAGATTTGACCCCAGATAACCTTTGACCTGACCCCTGCAAAGTGTTCCAACATGTTCCCCTGATCATTAAGTTTGTTGTCACCAAGTTTGAGCCCCGTACCCCTTACAGATGTCCAGGAAATGCGTTTCTAAAATTTGACCTCTGCATGACCTTTGACCTGACCCCCGCAAAATGTTCCCCTGGTCATGAGATTTATTGTATCGAGTTTGAGCCCCATACTCCTTACAGATGTCCAGATAATGCAATTGTAAGATTTTACCCCTTAATGAACTTTGACCCCAATTCTGTGTGCAAGGTATGGGCACTGGGTAAAGTCGATGCACATGTGTAAGTGACGGCATTGTGCTATGTAATATGTGGCAGAAGAAGCATTTTGAAGATATTTGGTTATATACCGAAAATGCCCCTTTAATGACCTTTGATCCCAATTCTGTTTGCACCATATGGGCACTGGATATAGGCGGTACATATGTGCAAGTTACGTAATTGTAGGGTGTAACATGTAGGAGGAGAAGCATTTTGAAGTTTGTTGCCAGAAAGAAAGAAAGAAAGAACTAGTGGCAAATGGTGGTCATAGACCACAAACCTAGCTGGGGCATGTTGGTGTTTTAGAGGTATCTGACCCCAGCAAAATGTTCCAAAAATGTTTCCCTGGTCATGAGGTTTGGCGTCACCGAGTTTGAGTCCCATACTCCTTACAGACGCCCAGAAAATTAAATTCTAAGATTTGACCCAGATTGCCTTTGACCTGACCCCTGCACAGCGTTCCAAAGTGTTCCCCTGGTCAGTAAGTTTCTTGTCACAAGAGTTTGAGCCCCGTATCCCTTACAGATGTCCAGAAAATGCATTTCGAAAATTTGACATCTGCATGACCTTTGACCTGACCCCTGCAAACTGTTCCCCTGTTCATGACATTTGTTGTCACCGAGTTTGAGTCTCATACTCCTTACAGATGCCCAGAAAATTAAATTCTAAGATTTGACCCAGATAACCTTTGACCTGACCCCTGCACAGCGTTCTAAAGTATTCCCCTAGTCAGTAAGTTTCTTGTCACAAGAGTTTGAGCCCCGTATCCCTTACAGATGTCCAGAAAATGCATTTCGAAAATTTGACCTCTGCATGACCTTTGACCTGACCCCTGTAAAATGTTCCCTGATCATGAGATTTGTTGTCACTGATTTTGAGCCCCACACCCCTTACAGATGTTGAGATAAGGCAATTGTAAGATTTTACCCCCTTAATGACCTTTGACCCCAATTCTGAGTGCAAGGTATGGGCACTGGGTAAAGCCGATGCACATGTGTAAGTGACGTCATTTTACTATGTAATATGTGGCAGAAGAAGCATTTTGAAGGTATTTGGTTATATACCGAAAATGCCCCTTTAATGCCCTTTGATCCCAATTCTGTTTGCACCCTATGGGCACTGGATATAGCCGATTAATATGTGCAAGTTACGTAATTGTAGGGTGTAACATGTAGGAGGAGAAGCATTTTGAAGTTTGTTGCCAGAAGAAGAAGAAGAAAGAAGAATCGGATAGCAAAACAGTACCTAGCTCGGGGGGTTGAAAACCCCCCAGCTAGGTAAAGAAAGAAAGAGGAATCGGATAGAAAAACAGTACCTAGCTGGGGGGTTGTAAACCCCCCAGCTAGGTAAGAACCTGTAAGAAAAAAGACACAGCCGTGACTAACGTCACGGCTGTGTAATGATGGATAAAAATGCGACTTCAACACCTTCTTGAAACTAGGCAGTGTGCATGCCTCCCTGATGGTTCTTGGGAGGCTGTTCCAGAGTGTGGGTGCCGAAACATAAAATGATTTATCTCCAATGCGATTTTTCCCGACATGAGCGGTGAGAAGAGTAGTATCAGAAGAAGAACGTGTCATAGGTCCTATAGCAGGTTTGAGTTTATGAGTGAGAAAGTTTGTGAGATAAACTGGTGCATTACCCTGAAGACATTTAAAACATACATGCATATCTTGAATTTGATGCGCTCCCGTATGGGCAGCCAGTGTAGAGTGTCCAGGAGAGGTGATGGGCTATCACGTCTGTCAGCACAGAAAATAAGTTTAGCGGCTTTGTTTAGGAGAGATTGTAAACGGTCCAGGTCCTTTGATTTGGCTCCATACAGGAGTGCATTGCCATAGTCCAGGCGTGAGAGAATGAGACAGCGAACGACATGATGTTTTGTGTCCTGATCAAGATATTTAGCGATGCGACGGATGTTCCGTAAGTGAAAGTTGACAGAAGAAATAAGACTGTTGATGTGCTTAGTCATGGACATATGATCGTCGAAAATCATCCCCAGATTGCGCACCGAAGTGCTGGGCATAATCCGTTCATTACCAACTTTGAGTTCAACAGGAGAGAGTTTGTTCAGTCCTTGGGTGGTTCCAGCAATGAAAAATTCAGTTTTACTGTGATTGAGTCTTAATTTATTCACAGTCATCCAATTGCTGAGTTCAGTGATACACAATTCAAGTTTTGATAGAGCAGTATGACATGCTTCTGGTATTCTAGGATCAAACGAAATATACAATTGAGTGTCATCAGCATAAACATGGAAACTAAGTCCATGCTTACGTATGATATTACCAACAGGAGATGTGTATAAAATAAAACCCAATGGGCCCAGTACAGAGCCCTGGGGACCCCAGTGTCCAGTTTATGCATATGAGAGTAAACACCGTCTATCTGAACTTGGTACACGACTCTCTAAATAGGATCTCATCCATTGGAGAGCCTTACCAGAAATCCCAAAATTGCTTTCAAGATGTTGCAATAACAAAACATGATCAATAGTATCGAATGCTGCAGACAGGTCAAGCATCACAAGAAAAACAACCTCTCGCCTGTCTACAGCATTCAAGATATCACTCTGCACTTTGAGGAGAGCAGTTTCGGTGCTCCTATTGGAAACATAAGCGGATTGATACAACTCAATAAGATTGTTCTGACACAAGTATTCCTTGAGCTGATTGCTGGCAACTTTCTCAATTATTTTGGACATGAAGCTGATGTTAGACACAGGCCGATAATTGGAAAATTCATTAGAGTCCAGGGATGGTTTTTAAGTATTGGAGTGATAAGAGCACAACCCATGGATCTGGGAAAAATAGCAGATGAAAGGGAACTATTAATGACATGAGTAATAAACGGAAGGAATACATTTAAATGCTCTTTCACTAACCAAGTTGGTACACAGTCGAGTTTACAGGTTTTTGACGGTGAACCAGTTATCAACTTACACACTTCCTGTTCAGAAACTTGACTGAATTGGTCAAATCTACTCCTACACATATTAATATCATCATAATCATTGCTCACACTATTATCACTACTATGAGTTTCCTCATCAAGACTTTGGCGGATTTTGAGAACCTTGTTCCTGAAAAAGGTGACAAACTTGTCACACAGCACTTCTGTTGAGAAACCAGTAGGCAAACTTTTGATGTTTTTGTTCAATAGAGTATTTACAGTCTGGAAAACTCCCTTAATATTACTAGCATTCAACTTGACCTTATAGTACTCTGTTTTTGCCATATCAATAAGTTGGTTAACAAGGGTTTTCTGATTAACATACATCTTTTTGTCTTCCGGAGAATGACTCTTTCTCCACCTTCTTTCATATTTTCTACGCAAACGCCTTTGATCATTTATGGAGTTATTGTACCAGGGGTATCTCGGCCTTATAGTGCGAGATTTACTTTCTTCAGGAGCATGACTGTCTAAAACAGATAACATCTTACTATTGAAATGATCTATGAGCGTATCCAGAGAACCTGTATATAAAGAACCTGTAAGAAAAAAGACACAGCCGTGACTAACGTCACGGCTGTGTAACAATAACACCTCAAAACTTTCACATATTAAATTTCATATAAACCAGGCTAATGCATTATGAAAGAAATGAAAGCAGCACCCCCACGGTGCTTCCAAATTTGAGAGGTTGATCATTTCTTGACTATCTCATGAGCTTTATCAAACAAAACTTATAAACATTGCCCAGGCTATTCCAGGAAATAGATGCACACCATATGGTGGGGCAGCTGCATCCCCCTGTGAGAAGTCTTGACCCCTTAAGTTCCCCACCCACCGGGCCCACCCACCGTCATTAGCGCCCGAATCCGGCGTGAAATTTGTATGTGTAGGGGGTTGGAACCGGTCAAAATTGTTAAAAAGCGGGCTGAAAAGAACAAACAAATGGGTCATTTTTACAAAAGGTGGGGGACACGCCTTCTGCACCCCCACCCGGATTGAAGCTCATATCCACCTTGGAATGCTGGTCACAGGTCCTGATTTTTAGGCCTTTTTCAGTAGCGTAGCCAGGGTGAGAGGGGGCAAAGCCAAATTTTTGTCTCCATTATTTTGTCAAATTTTTGTCCCATTTTAAGGACACTTTACTCTTGGCCGTTCCCATTATCCCTGAAAAATTTCTGGGGGATCCCCCCGGCTACTCCCCTGTTTTTTTGTACAGACTATTATACTTCCCTGTTTTTTGTACTTTTTAACCCATCATTTTTGTCGAATGTTGCCCCACCTCCTTGAAAGTTGTCTTACTCCCCTCTTCCTTTGCTCTCCCCCTTCTGGAAAGTCCTGGCTACCTGCTAACAGATACTCAATACATGTGCTGGAGTCAAACCGGGGGGTGCTACTACACGGGGTAGTGGAGATCGTCGCGCCCACTATTTTAAGAAAGGGGGAAATCCAAGTTATTTGGTGGCTTTGTTCATTTTTGTTGCGATAAAAGAAATTTGTAAATCAATCTATCAATCAATCCATCCATTAATCAATCGTAATAAATATTAATTGATTGATTGGTTGATTGATATGTTGATATATTTATTGATTGGGTGATTGATGATTGACTGAATAAGTAACACATAAATAAATTAATCAATCAAACACATGCAGCGAAATGTAGCCTTTGTTCGTTCATAAAAAAAGTGGGCCCTATCCTCAATTTATTTCGTGTTCTCCAAAACTTGCATTTCAATGAACATAATTTGCGCATGACTTATTTATGACCCGACTTATGACCCGACGTTGAATTTTAAACAATTAATCTTTTGCTTCAAAAACGAGTCTGAAAAGCAGTTTCATGATTTATTTGAGTAATGACATATTGTTCTGTAAATAATAGAATATACCGTATTATTTAGTATTGAGACCAACCAACCGTGTCGTTGTCACCCCGTTGTTACCATTAGCAGTGAACTTATTGGACACCGTGGTGGATATCAAGTGTGTACCCACAATGCATAGCGCAATAATTTCGCACCTGTCAATAACGCAGCCATCGGTTCGTAACCCCGGCCCCCAACTCAACACAAATGTTGACAACCATGAGAGTTACCAAATCTTTCAAAGACCCCCCTTTGCAGTGATTTTTCATCAAATTTTCACCCCTTTTTCATGCAAAATCGAGGACACAATTTGGCCAAAAACAACCCCGTTTTTGTAGTTTTTAATGACCAGAATTTCAAACACCCCTTTTCAATGATTAGAATTTCAAACACCCCTTATCAATGCAATGACACTAAATATTGACATAAAATTTCTGGACTTTCTCAAGTACCCCTTTTATCCAAATTTCGCGGACAGTGCAAATTAAATACCCCTATTTTGCTGATTTCACTGTCAAATTTCACGGACAGTGCAAATTAAATACCCCATATTTGGCCAATTTCGCGGTCCTTGCTACTGGCCAAAAAATAATCCCTTTTCTGCGCAATTTGGTAACTCTCATTGTTGTTAACTTTTGTGTTGAGTTCATGGGGGCCGGGTTCGTAAAATAGCAATCTTGCGTAGTACTATGATAGTTTTTGCATCAAACCGAAACCCATTCAGAAAGTATAGCCTAATAACTCCCCATTATTATAAACCCATCTTCAATAGCTGGCAAGCTGTCCGTATTAATTTCATCAGTAGACATGGTAAAGAACAAGACATCCGTATAAAACCACACAGTAGGTATAATCTAAATAGACATAGACATTTAATATACGTGTCCATATAAACTATCTTCCGTAGGCCCATAAAAAACAATGGGCATCAGTAGAAAACAACTCAGTAAGGTATATGTATTAAAAACTATCTTCAGTAGATAGCAAGGGGTCCATACAATGCCTAAATAGACATTTAGATGTGACGCATAAATGTCTGGCATGCATAATATGTCCACATACACCGTCTTCAGGAGATAGCACTTTAGGTGGCTGTATAGAAAACCGCTTTCAGTATATAGACAGAAAAAAATCGAGGACACAATTTGGCCAAAAACAACCCCTCTTTTGTAGTTTTTAATGACCAGAATTTCAAACACCCCTTTTCAATGATTAGAATTTCAAACACCCCTTATCAATGACACTAAATTATTGACATAAAATTTCTGGATTTTCTCAAGTACCCCTTTTATCCAAATTTCGCGGACAGTGCAAATTAAGTACCCCTATTTTGCTGATTTCACTGTCAAATTTCACGGACAGTGCAAATTAAAAACCCCATATTTGGCCAATTTCGCGGTCCTTGCTACTGGCAAAAAAATAACCCCTTTTCTGCGCAGTTTGGTAACTCTCATTGTTGTTAACTTTTGTGTTGAGTTGGGGGCCGGGTTCGTATAACATAACAAACTTGCGTAGTACTATGATAGTTTTTGCATCAAACCTAAACCCATTCAGAAAGTATAGGCCTAATAACTCCCCATTATTCAATCCCCATCTTCAATAGCTGGCCAGCTGTCCGTATTAATTTCATCAGTAGACATGGTAAAGAGCAAGACATCCGTATAAAACCACACAGTAGGTATAATCTAAATAGACATAGACATTTAATCGTAGGCCCATAAAAAACAATGGGCATCAGTAGAAAACAACTCAGTAAGGTATATGTATTAAAAACTATCTTCAGTAGATAGCAAGGGGTCCATACAATGCCTAAATAGACATTTAGATGTGACGCATAAATGTCTGGCATGCATAATATGTCCACATACACCGTCTTCAGGAGATAGCACTTTAGGTGGCTGTAGAAAACCGCTTTCAGTATATAGACAGAAATGTATTCTCGCAAAAACCATTCTTAAGTCATGCATCTTCAGTATTAATTAATAAGGTGTTCGTCTAAAACCATCTTAATTCAGTTTAAAGGTGGTAACCTGATTGACATCCCCATCACTCCACTTTACCCCATCAAAATGCAGATTTTGGTATCAGGTGAAAGCTCATATTTTTCTCATTAACATATTGAAATTAGGTGTTCTAAATCGGCATCTTTATGCGTTAGTTTTAAAGAATTTGATTTTCAGTTTATAGCAATGTATCCGTGTCCGTATGCAATTATCTTCAGTAGGTATATGCCCTATTAGCAATCCGTATAAACTGTCTTCAGGGGACAGCAAAATTTCAGCAACAACCATCCTCAGTATAGCAACGTTTCCGAATAAAACCATATAGACAACAATGTGTTCGTATTAAAACTATCTTCAGTAGATAGCAAAATTTCAGTATAAGAATCATCCTAAGTAGATAGCAACGTGTCCAAATTTAAAACCATACAGATAGCAATGTGTCCGTGTACGTGTGAACCGATCTTTAGTAGATAGCAAAATGCCCTCATAAGTAGCCTATGTCAGCATAAGAACTATCTTCAGTAGATAGCAAGATGTCCGTATAAAATCATCTTCATTAGATCTCTCTACGTGGATGTTCATGAAAATGTTCAATGAAATTGTTTAACTTTAAAAAAGTCTTGGTGAAAATTTGTATAACATTATTACGCGCTGTGCATTATGGGAACAGTTTTGCTCATTTTACAGTGATTGAACGATTCCATAACATTTTGACGCACACGCACGCCACTTTCAGCTCTGATTCCGATCAGTTAACTCGTGGTTCTTTGATTAGCTCTCCGGGAAAAAATTACATAGATTTAATTATGAATATGACACGAAAAAGACATATTCTGACATTTTTACTCGGGACCGTCGTCGGTTTAATACCATTTGTTTTACACGGTGGTGATATTTCGTCAACGGAATATTCTGAGCAGATTTCTGAATGGCAGATCGGGTAAGTTCATATTCACAAATTGGGTAAGTTCATATTCGCAATTATATAAGTTAATTCTAGTAAAATGACCTCATTTCCAGTGGCATAGTCCAATAAAGCCCACCCAACAAACGTAGGTCAACAGTTGACCGCAAATATGGAGTATGAGTTTTCGTATACCTAACACATTGACTTTAATAGTATTAGCGTATTTTAGAGAACCGCGTCCTTACAGACTGTAGGCCTATAGGCCTATTTTAGATCGTGTTTTTTTCCCTTATGTTAGCTTTTTTGGCCCGGTTTTTCGGTCATAATTATGGAATATTTCCAATAAATAACCACATTTAATATTGCGGTTTTAGCGTGTAAAAATAGGTGAAAATGTTACATCAACATTTTATAAAAATTATAATCTTGTTGGAAACTCACTTTATATCGCTCGCTGATACTATGGTTAACGCCTTGTCTTGATGCGATTGAAAAATAATGATGATATTAAAATATACAAATTATTGATTAGATATCCCATAATTATAATAATTTAACAAGTTAATATTTTTAATAGTTACAAGATATAATGGCATATGGGCATGGCAATACGCGTTATATGATTATGATCTGCGCTTCCTGATTGAGATAAGGCAATATCGTGCATAACCTCCAGTTGCATTCTAGACCTTCATGTGTATAATAGGCCTACAGGGTGGTCAAATGTAATATGCGGAAATCTTTTTTCGTTTCTTTTTTTATTTTTCCCCCTTTTTAAAAAAAATTTATCAAGTCAGTTATTATTTCTTTAGGTACCGCGTGAATGTTGTAGTGCAGGGCGATCTATTCAAAAACAACTTCCGCATTCATTAGCAGCATTGTGTGAAATAATTGCCAAATTTTACCAAAACATTGGTGAACTTTTTGTGTATTAACATAACAACGGAAGGGAAAATCTAAACAAACAGATAAAGACAACGAAGTAGCTGACTTGGATTGATTGGATCAAACAGCACTTTAACTTGGTTTAATCTAATTGGGATCAAACCATACTTTAACGTGGATTAAACCATACTTTATTTCGGATTAAACCACACTTTAACTTGGATTAAACCTAATTAGGATCAAACCATACTTTAACTTGGATTAAACCATACTTTATTTTGGATCAAACCGTATTTTATTTGGTTTAAACCTTGTTAGGATCAAACCATACTTTAACTTGGATTAAACCATACTTTATGTGGATTGAACCACACTTTACCTTGGATTACACCTATAATTGGGATCAAAACATACTTTAACTTGGATTAAACCATACGTTATTTCGGATTAAACAACACTTTAACTTGGATTAAACCTAATTGGGATTAAACCATGCTTTAACTTGGATCAAACCATACTTTTTAGTTGTATCAAACCATATACTTGGATCAAACCATAATTTAACTTGGATCAAACATGCATACTTTATTTTGAATCAAATCATTCTTTAACTTGGATCAAATCATATGTTAACCGGATCAAATCATACTTTATGTTCGATCAAACCATACCGTTAGCTGCATGTTTGTAATCGTCAAGATCGCAGGCCTTGTATTTTTTTGCAACATGGTTGCCTCACTTAGTCTTTTACTCACCCTGTATCTTTATAAACAATAAAATAAAGCTAAGCAAAAAGTATAGGTAGAGTGCAATAGTTATAGAATTTCATTCTAACAATGCAACTCTGACAACAAACAAAATAAATAGTGGATAATGGTAAAACGACCTCCGCGGATTTAGTGGGTTTTTTCTTAGTTTTTGTTTAATTGTTAATATATGAACCGAGAAAAGGTCAAACGTATTTCAATAATGATCAAAAACCCTCAGATTATTGTTCCTCGTACATAACTGGCATTGACGGAAAGACGGATAGCCCTGTAGTATATAAGAAAGTCATAAAGAAATTATAGCTCAAAATGTCATAATGTTTTAATATTGACACGATTGTGATTTTGAATACCACGGTACGGAACGGTTACCGTTTTAAGGGATCTGGAATGAGCGTTTCGACAGTACTTTTTGTTGGACATGAGAGCACATCAGACATATCGAATTGCATTCTGAATACGAAAAATGTCTTTCAGATATCAAATAATTTTGATTTTTTGAAATTCACGATATAATTCAAATTTTATGACAAATTATTAAAATTTTATATTTTTCACATTTTTGATATAATAACAGTCCTCGAAGTAAATTTTATAAATCTAATGATATATTCTTAAAGTGTTTGTAGCTGGGAGGAAAAGGCGACGATCAATTGAAAATTTTGACCTTTCATATTGAAGGTATGGATTTTTTCCCCAAAAGACCTATTTTTTTTTGGTGTTTTGGGAAAAAAATCCATATCTTTAATACGAAAGGTCAAAATTTTCAATTGATCGTCGGCATTTCATCCCACCTACATACACGTTAAGTATAAATCTGATGATTTATACTTAAAAGTATAAATCATCAGATTTATAAAGTTTACTTCGAGTACTGTTAAATGTCAAAAATATCGATTTTTAATCATTTGCCATAAAATGTGTAGGCCTATTACATTGCGAATTTCAAAAAATCAAAATTATTTGATATCAGAAGGACATTCTTCGTATTTAGAATGCAATTCGATATGTCTGATGTGCTCTAATATCCCACAATAAATACTGTCCAAACGTTCATACCCCACCCCTTAAAGGCCTATTCAGTGATCCAAGCGAAAGTGTAAAAAATTAAATTGTGTATAAATTACTTAAAAGTGAAGGATAGGGCCTAAGTCATTAAAATTGTCATTGAGTATTTTGAGTAAATTTGAGTAAATGAAAATTTGACAACAACCCCCCCAAAAAAAAAAACACACCGAAGAGTAACCACTTGTAGGCTAGGTTAGTACATCTATGCTACTAATAAAGGTGTAAAAAACTTTTTAAATGATTTTCATGATTTTCTGAATGAGCAAATCACCTAATAGGCATAAAAATGATCATCATCATCGTCATCATCATCATTATCATCATCATCATTATTGTCGTCGTCATCGTCATTTGTCATCATCATCATGACCATCATCAACATCATCATCATCATCATCATCATCATCATCATCATCACCATCATCATCGTCGTAATCATCGTCGCCGTCACCATCGTCATCATTAACAACATCATCAACAGCATCATTTCTAAAATCATTAATATATTCTTTCTCAATTTCCGTACAGGAACTCTGACGAAAACCAACGGTTTAGTCTGTTTGATTTCAGTCAAAAATCTCGACAGCGTAAATTTTTTCTCGACTGTGGTGCAAATACAGCCTCATCCGTAGAATTCTTTCGAAACACGTACCCTGATGGGAGGGACTACATTATCCACTCATTCGAAATTGACCAAAGGCTGTGTCCGTATTTCAGTCCGTACCAAAATTTGCATCTTCATTGTCCTGTGGCTGTTTCCTTTCAAAATGGTGAGTATATTCTTTCTTCTCTTTGTTCTTTTTTTCTTCATCATCTTCATCATCAACAACATCATCATCATCATTTGTCGTCGTCATTGTCATCGCTGTCATCGTCATCATCACCATCATCATCACCATCATCATCATCATCATCACCATCATCATCATCATCAACATCATCATCACCATCACCGTCATCATCATCACCATCATAAGCACATTCATACATTAAAAACCATACAGCAAGCCTGCAAAAGCAAAATATCAAATGAACACAAGACCCTATTATACAACTACATATCATACAAGGTAAAATTGACAAAATAGAGTAAGCAATCAATGTCAGATAAAACAGTTTAAAATTCCGATGACCAAATGTACAGAAACGGAAACGAATCTTCTTAGTTGGTCTACATGTTTTTTTTCACTAACCAGATTCCTTTTAAAGGAGTTTTTATTTTGGTTTTATTTGTGTGTAATACTTTTAGGGTATGTTAATGCATTTACCGAATCAGGATGGTCACGTGATCGTGGTTTAAACAATGGACGAGACATGCAGTGGGGAGGTGGAACATTGTTTGTAACAGATGAAGAGTATGAGGATGTCAAAACTGGTAAGATAGAGGCTGCGGGGGTCAGTGGCGTAGATTTCTTTTTGACATGGGGGGTGATGCAGGGTTGCGAAAAAGTATAGTGAATGTAGCACATTTTGGCAACATAATAGGTTTATGGTAAGCCTACAAATCCGTGCGAAGCGCTCGAAAATTTTGGCATATTGAAGCTTAAGTGGATAAATATGGTGCAAAAGTGAACTAAATTCGCGCGAAGTGCCCAAAAATCGGCATTTTTTTGGATTGAAATCAGCCAGATATGAGATTAATTTGATCACAATCCCACATACAGGCGTCAACATTGGGGGAGGGGGATGATTGTATGGACCATCCTCGTATCAAAACATTGGGGGATTTGTCCCCATCCCACTCGGGATTTACGCCTATGGCGGTGGTGGGCGCTTGGGAGGGGGGGGGTTGCAAAGACGAAAACGATTATCGGTCGGATACTTTAGATTGTACATTATACATGTGAAGGCCGAGCTTCCAAAAATACTTTATTGAGATGCGCGCACAAATTGATATTGGTTTAGGGCTAGTTTAATGCGTAAGCAATCGTACATGTGAAAACAGGCATTTCACCAGAGGCCTGGTTTTTTTTAAAGTGTCAATAAATCAATTATAGTAATTAGGCCTAGTCATTTGCTGAAAATCTCGGGCTTAAATTAACGAGGTGTTAAAAGAACCAAGTTGATGTTTCCTTTTTTGTTTCCTCCGTTCCTTTATTCTCTCCTTCCTTTATTCTTTCCTTCCTTTATTCTTTCCTTCCTTCTTTTATTCCGTCCTTCTTTACCTACCTTCCTCCCTTCTTTCCTTCCTTCATTACCCCCGTTCTGTCCTTTTTTACCTTCCTTCCCTCTTTTCTTCCTTCCTTCTTTCCATCCTTCCTTCCTTCCCTCCCTCCTTCCTTCCTACCTTCATTCCTTCCTTCCTTCATTTGTTTGTTGTCACAATGTTAGGTGGAACACGAAAACTCTCCGTACGAACAACTATTCCTACTATTGATCTGTCGCTATGGATACAGCAAAACACCCGCAAGGACGATTACGTCATTCTCAAATTGGATGTTGAAGGTGCCGAATTCGACATCCTCAACAAGATGATGGAGGATGGCACCTTCCAGTGGATAGATAGGTAAGTTTTCAAACTACCGTTGTCATGGTAACCATTGGTATTCAGGTCACTAGACCACATGTCAATTAAGGGCCGTTCACAAACACTTGTGGGGGGGGGGGCTGATGCAAAAGGGGGGTCCTTAAAGTTTTGATTCCGGGGGGGGGGCTCGGAAAAATTGACCACAAATTTTCACAGGAAAATCGAGTTTATGCTAACAAGTGTTTGTAAACGGTCCCTAAATGGGTTATTTCGTTCATTTCACTCAACATTGACAATTTTTACTGTTTTTATGCGATAATTTTAACTCATTTGACTCACTTTGTTTATCTGTTTGCTCTTATGCAATATTCCAATGCACCTCATTTAATAAACAGGTTAACAGGCGGTTTGTCTCCTAGTTTTCCCCCGTAAAACCCAAAATTACGAAAAATTACTCATTTTGCCGCAAGTTTTTGCGTAATATAGGCCCTATATTGATTTTTGCAATCTTAAATTCACTTTCCCCCATGCCCCCAACATAAAATTCCTGGTGCCGCCACTGCACAAA